>NC_056725.1:316179074-316206574 GCF_019279795.1 Protopterus annectens
CACACACGCGCACCTATGGTTAGCTGTACTCTGTGTTTTAGAGGACAATGCAAGGGTTTCTTCTTTTGATTTTTATGTCCTGTTGCTGTCGTACACATGGGGGACTTTTGGTGGGGATATGTGGACACCTATGAGCTGTTCAACATTGCAGGGGCGTGTTTATTCTGAGAGCTCTGCTCTCAGACACGCCCCCTGCACTCGTACATGCTCCGTGTAAGCCTGAGAGATCTGGCAGCATGTCTTCATTAATATGCATGGTGCTCTGCCATCCTGCTCCTAAATGGGCGCTTCCGTGCAGGACTAGACTAGTCCTGCACAGACGTTTAGTAAATTTGGGGGTTAGTCATTGGTGTTGTAACTATGCATGTCTACTGTTTAAAATGTATTGTATTGAAGTTTTTGGTAAAACACAATATAAAACAAACAAGGTGGGGGGCATAACCCCCACCTCCTCTAACTATATATACTAACTCCAGGATCGTACTACAATAGGGAAAATGGCATATACCTTTTACTTGCCTTACAGTACTCTACACATTGCCATATATACTGAGTTCAGTTCAGTGAAATGAAATTCAGTGAAATGAGTTTTCAGTCATTTGTGTTGTCAGTGAAGTGGCTGGGTGAAATGAAATTTAATGAAACAAAGTAGACTCACCAAATCAAGAAAAAAAAAAACTTTTTATTTAGGGGCAAACTCCACTGCACACCCAGCATATGGTGTCTGCATCCCCACTCCCCTGCTAATTATGCATACTGACTTTAAGATCTGACAGAACTGAGAAAAAGGCAAAATTCCACTCTCCACTGAGTAGTGATCCTGCAAAGCAAATGTTGACATCTTGCAATGAACTGGCCTTGTGATAGAAAGAGTCAAAACATTTGATGTAGCAGATGTACAGTGAAATACACTGTACCCATATGCATATCTATATATATCTAGATGTATCTATACAGATATATCTATATCTACACACATACACACACACACACACACACACACACATATATATATATATATATATATGTGTGTGTGTGTGTGTGTGTGTGTGTGTGTGTGTGTGTGTGTGTGTATATATATATATATATATATATATATATATATATATATATGTATATATATATATATATATATATATATATATATATATACACACACACACACACACACACACACACACACACACACACGCTGCGTGTCTCATGAAATATCAAGCATTCAGAAGAATGAATGTTCAAATAATAAGCCATTTATAGAAAATCTAAAGTAACTGAAAATATGAAAAAAATAAAATTTATTTTTTGTAGGTCTATATTATATGAACTAAGTTTTATAACTTTGAATACCATATGATAGACACCATATGGTTGAAGTTATAAAACTTTTAACAGTTAAAAAAAAAAAGTAACCTAATAGGTGAAAACAGAGGGGCAAGCCCCCTTCACCCCCCACACCCCCACTCTTACCAACTCTGAGATCACACTACAGTGCAGTAAAGGGAAATCTTCCCTTTATCGCATTATACTGTGGTCTTGGAGTTGGCATATTTAAAGAGCGGGAGGTGTGGGGGTGGGGTCCAGGGAAGCTTGCCCCCTGCCTACAACCCTTAGTTTAGGGTTTGTTCTTTTATTTTATTTGTTTTATATATTCAAAGTTTTATAACTTCAACTATATGGTGTTGATCATATGGTATTTGAAGTTATAAAACTTTGAGTATATAATATAGGCCCATTTTTTTCTCTACCTCCCACACTTGCCACACTTCTATTTGAATCTGGAATTCTTTGGTTATAGTCACTCTTTCTCTCTCTCTCTCTCTCTCTCTATCAATGGGGCCATTACATCAACAATTCTTGATGTTGTGTTACACTTTACATAGTTCTTAGCACTGTATTTTTTCCAATTCCCATTCTACCCACCAAAAATTCTTTATGGATATAGTAAACTATCTGATCTTCTAACATAACATGTTGTTTCTGTTAAGTTAATTTCCAGTTGTGTTGTCTATTATTTACTTTATTTCCCAGTTATGTCAATAAATGCACTGGTTTTAAAATAAGTTCATTTTCAGTTAATTTGTCTATTATTTAATTAATTTTCCCAGTTATGCCAGTTATGTCAATAAATGCACCGATTTTAAAATAATTTACTATGAACTCTTGCATTTTACGCTACTTCTTTTACAGCTACTATGTATATATATATATATATATATATATATATATATATATATATATATATATATATATATATAGTTCCCTTTCAGAAGGTCGAGACCATATGCTCGAATTTTCAGAAGCTCGACCTTCTGAATGGGGATCGGCATATGGCGCAGAATGGGAGATTTCCCTTTCTGCGCGATCTCGGAGTTGGTATAAATAATTAGCAGGGGGTGTGGGAGGGTGCAGGGGGGCTTGCCCCCTGCAGAAACATTGTTTAGTGTCACTTTGTTTTTTTTTTTTTCCTCTTTCAGAAGGTCGAGCTTCTGAAATTCGAGCATATGGCTTTGGCCATTTGAATTTCAAGATTTCAGCCCTTCGACCTTCTGAAGGGGAACTATAAATATATAAATATATATAAATATATATATATATATATATATATACATCTACATATATATATATATATATATATATATATATATATATATACATCTACATATATATATATATATATATATATATATATATATATATATATATATATATATATATATATATCAGGTATACACTACTGTCTGTACCTGTTCCTTCATTTATGCTCCAAATATAATACTCAAGAATGTATTTCTACTAATGTGTAGCTTAAGTAGAATAGAAAGCCTTGCTTGTGAAATTTCAGATATTATTAAGTGAATTCTACTAATTTATTTGATTTTCTCACAGGATCTTTCATTCTATGGTAAAATCAGCAACATTTCAAAAATCCTGCAAAATTTACAACTATGGAATGTTGTTTGTCAAACTTTACTTGTTAAAGGGGAAGCTATGGCAGTGCAGAAGCTTTTGGGTAGACAGAGACCTTGCTAGTTGTTCACCTTTATTTCATTTTTGTTCCTTCTCTGCATTTGTGATCTAACCAGCCTGCAGCTGAAATAGCTACAAACAAACTATCTATGTAATTTCTCCTCCTTTGATTTAGACAAGTAAGAAGACTTGTCTGTCTTGCTGAAGCAATGACTTCATCCTTAACTTTACACATTCTTTACTCCTGTTAGGTTAGGATAATACTTCCATCCCTCCTTTAAGTCTAGATTGCACCCCTCACACACACTCTGACAAATGAATACAGTGTACAGTCAACAGTGTACTCAGTCATACTCTACACCTGACATCACCATCATTAGTAGTTAATTTTACAGTCAACAATCATTGGGATTCATAGAGAAACAATGTACTATGGCTTAACATCAAAGGCATAGCGACTCTCAACAGAAAACGTCATTAAAAAATCAAAGAATGACAGGCAGTGCTTGTGTGCAGCTTGATGCAAAAGCAGACAAGCGGCTATGCAAGCAGAGACTTCAGTGCAACAATGAAACAATGAAACTTATACTCAGAATTGCAAGACAAAATCCCCATAGTTGTCATGCATTAGCATTATCTCATGAGAAGAGAAAATGTGAAATGACAGACCAATACATCATAGATATAAGATACTGTTTGTGTTATCTAGGCTGCATGTTTTAGTGCATTCCTTGGCAGGATGACAAAAACTGGCAAAAACCTATTGTATAGCCATAAGTATTTGCAGCTGCAGTGGTACAGTGGCCACGTGTGAATATTTGTCTCAGAGTTTTGTGCCTCTGGAATGTTCCAATTACACCATGGAGACCAAAAGGCAACTGGTGTGGAGTTTTTTTCCTTAGCTTCTGAGGCCAATGTAATTTGCTGATAGCCTTTAGCTAGTCTCGAAAGTGCCAACAAAACCCTTGTAGTTCACCAGTGTACAAAAATCACTCAAATAAATCAGTAGAAAAGTAAGTTCATTCTACCTAAAAATTCAGTCAGATAAAGTTTTTAATAAAACCACAAATATGACTTGTATAAAATTGGTTAAGTGTATTCATCCTTAATCACTGCAGGATTTCATTCTGCTCTAAGTTGTATTTGTGGTTTAATTAAAAACTTGAATGAATTTTAAATACTATGGATGCATGTTTCTTTTAGCTTCAGAAATGCAAAATCCTGCTATTACTAAAATGTTCAATCAGTATCAGGGCATGGACATGCATCAAATTTTGATATAATGTGTGACTTTCTAAAATCAGTGCAAATCCTAATAAACCTATCAGGCTTGGATACCAGTACAATATGGACATTACACTTACATTATGATCCTTCTATGGCCCGTTTTGTACATTTTATTTTCTCATTCTTAATTAGTTTGGTCCCAGTACTCAGATATTTGATGCTGTTTCAAATGTATTTTCCTAGCAAATTTGGTTTATATGTTGTGCTGGATTAATCTGGTTCTATCAATAAACACTGAAAATGTGTCTTTATCAATGAGTATTTTGACTTCAGCACATGAAGTAAGGGCCATAATGTCCACAGCAAACATACTTACCATGTAATCATTATAGTTTATTTCCAGTAATTCAGAACATTTATGTGGTACTAATGTTCTGGTTTCAGTTTCACAAAACCCTTGCTAGTTTGTAGGGATAGTGTTTTCAGCAGTAAATACTAACACAATTACTTTATCTCCAGATTTGCCCTACATGAGACAGACATTTTGTTACATGGTTCTGTTGTGTCTCCTGTGCTATTTAAATATATTCTTTTATCATTGGCATTGCAGTTCTTAGCCTGTCCTACAGGTCTCTAAAATGCTCTGTCACATTTCTAAATTGGGGGGGGGGTAGTGTTTCTCTCATATTTCTTTACATGTGTTTAGCACGCCTTGAGGTTATCTACCATATAGCAGTTCAAGTAGTGTCAATCTGGTTAAGGCTTAGTGTGATTTCATTACAGCAAAAAGAAAATATTTAAACAGTTATGTTCAATTTCTTCCATCCACTTCAACACCATTTTTAACACATACTTTAAAGTTCATAACGTGAGGCCAGAAAAAGTGTAACTAAAATCCTAGTTTTTGAGTTTCCTATATGTAACTGATCACTTAACATATGGCTATATGCTAACTCTATTTACAATTTGTTAAAAGGCCATGGGACTAATAGCCAGCTCAGAATCTGTTTTCAGCCTTTTGTTTACCATCTGGAACAGGTCATTTCTTAGTTCAAAGTATGGAAATTAATTTGAACTCATGTTCCCTTGTTTCATGTTCTATGATTTTATATTTACTCTGGCTCTTCTTATTGGCTTGTAATCTCCTGGGTTTTCTTGAAATTAAAATTGCACTGTTATTTTTATCAGTATTCTGATACGAAGTGGCAGTCACTGTCTCTTCTTCTACGAGTACTCAGGCTTTCCTCTTCATCATATTCATCCTCTGTGAAAGATAACTAATTAAAATATATATTTTTCCAGCAGAGGTACAGATAGATCCTCTTTCCCCACAATAGTGGCTGTCTTACTATATTTACCCTTAGTGTCTTATTTCTGTTTTGACTGTCTCTCTGCTTTTGTGTAACAGAGAGAAGCTTCAGATTGTTTGAATTCCCCTTTCCCTTTTCATAAGGTATGAAATTCATCTGTTTCATCTTCAGTTTCTGCACCTACTTCTCTTAGTGTAGTCTTAATTATTCACCCTTATTTTACAAATGCCACACTTATTTTTTATTACTGACCAAATTGCCTTCCTGCAGCCACACTGCACAGCTGGATGTATTCCTGCACACTTTGAACAAGTATACAAGAACCTGCATGTCACCAATGGGCAAAGCCCCACATTAAAACCCCAATGTACCCCCACCCCTTCCCCTCCTATCTTACCATCTCTGCTAACAGCTCCAAAACTATCTATCATAGTGGCTATCCATACTATCAGGGTGTCTAACTTCCCAACACAGTGACTGATCCACCGTTTTCTGCTTTCAAAACCTCTGATCATGCTACATCCAGGCATTCCCCACCCATAGATATTGAGCCTCATGGATGTCAGAAAATAAGCAAAGAGTGGTATCTTTTTCCTGTCAAACCACATGTAATACATGAAGCCTTACACCAAATCACCGGTCTGGACCACAAAGTCTGAGCCAACTCGTGTACTTGGGATCCCCCTCACTGACAAAGCAAACTTCCTCATAGACAACCCTACACTACCGCCCCAGTGAATGCCTCACCTTTGACCTGCCCCCTTTACTAAGTCTCTGCCAATCTTCTATGGCACCTACAATTTCAATGGGCTCCTAATGTGACCCCCCCCCCTGATCCTCGAACTATTCCTCAACTGCACAAGTCTGACCTGCCTACATGAACTCCCAAGAATGTGTCATTCCCTGCATCTGCATTGTGCACCACTGCAACGGCTGGAACATCCACTGAGACAGCATCACTTGACTGCCATTCCTACTTCCCTCAGGCCATTGACCTGCTCTTCACCACCTGCCTTCCCTTCTTCTGACTGGACTCACCAGGTTCTTCAGCTGACAGAGACCCACTGGTAGGTAATTCTCAGAACAGCTCTTCCACCTATGAAAGAATGGCCACCCATCTCTAACACAATCTCTGTGCTTTAGCCATCTACCAAAAGAAAGAACCACGGTAAATACTTTAGGAAAAGGGGCGGGACTTTATAACTAAGCTTGTGTGTATCCATTTAGTGAATTTGTAGTTCCTTTTACACATGCTTGCACTATATTAGGACTGTACAGAAAGATAACTTCACTACTAGTCCCTAGCTGCAACCACCTTGCCAAAACCTGCTGACCAACTCCAATTACCTCCTACTTCCTGCCCCTCGCTGTAGCCTTCCTACCTGGTCCTATCCCCCTCTCAAGTGCCCCCATTATACTTGCAATCCACTCATGATTATTTCCCTGAGCTCCTACCCCTCCCATTAACACACCTCATCACCACACTACCTCACCTCAACCTCTTAACAGAAGAATTCCAGCCAAAGTAAATTTTATCCTCCCACAAGAATCTCCCAGCCTCACCATCCATCATCCTTACCCCCAATGTCAATCAGCTACTACTCAGATCTAACAGCCCATTATCTAATCAATTTATTTTAACTTGTAAATAATATGAGCAGTGAGCTGGAATAGGTCAATAAAACAGGAATCTGATAACATACTGTAATAAATCCTTAAAGTATGAAGTAGTAGATTCCCTGATCAGCTCAGGCACATCACTTGCACTGCTCATTGGTGTTTAAAGTGCCTGGCTACATTTACTTTGTATTGTCTTACTTTAACTTCAGTATTCTTCCTTCTTTTTTTCTTTTGCTTTTTTTTTAAACTTCTGCCGTACTCAAACGAATAGATTCACATACTTATCAACCACTTAGCACAAGAAATCTGGGCAAAACCATTAATAATTGAAAGACAAAGGTAAAAAAATAGGGACAATTTTTAAATATTGTTCTTACAAAATTAGAATATTGATAGAATAATAGGTTTGCAAGAGTACAAATTATGAAACTGAAAGATATGTCATGATTTCTGACTTCAGTCTTAATGCATTGCCAATGATTTGCCATAAAACCACAATTTTATGACAAATGGACCAAATATGAGGAGAAAATCTGTACAGCTGAGAGGTATGACTGATCAGCCACATATCTGTGCCACCTTGTTTGCAACTGTTAGCTCTGCATTGCACATGTTCAGGGGGCAACCATTAAGCTGGATAGCTCACGGACCAGAAAAAGGCATTTGTGATTCAGCTGGACCAACACTAACACAAAAAGCTACATTTTCCTACCACCTCCACCAACAACCACTTTGCCAGAGCTAAAGCACCAGGAAACCAGTCATCCACTTCCTCACATACCAAAAGGAGGCTACACTGATCAACACTGTATTACACTACAAAATGAATTAAGACTACAATTCACCCTAAAATTCAAGCTAACCAAAATGAAGTTCTATGGAGCATGTAAGTTAATTTTATCAACTTAGCCAGGCTCATAATTGATTACTGCTCAATTACTGTTTCTCCCCCCCCCCTTTTTTTTGTTTTGTTTTTTACAGCCCTCATCATCATCAATGTTGAGATCCCTCATCAAATCCTCTAAAGCTAGCTATAAAAACAGAATTGCAGCAGATAGTCAAGGCAACCACAAGGCCTTCTATAGTTATGTAAAGAATCTCCAAGACAATACCCAGATTTGCTCTGAGCTACTGCACAATGGTACCTCCTATACTGAGCCAACAGATATAGCCAATATACTGGCCAACAGATTCAGTGCCAGCTTTACCCCTCTCTCCCCCCAAAGGACCAATCACAATACCAGTAGATTACCAGGCACCCAGTATTACTGCTGCACAGGTTAAAACAGCACTATCAAAGGCCAAGAATACAGCTTCTATGGGACCTGACAATATCCCTGGCTGTGTTCTACATGAACTACACTTATTGAACTGGCCCCTCACCTGTGTGCCCTGTTCAATCACAACTTCACCTCATACTTTGTCTCTACCAAATGGTGCACTGCTGCAGTCATCCCTCTCCACAAGGGAGGAGTGACTACAAATCCTGGGAACTATTGCCCCGTTAGTGTGATGAGTCTGATATGTAAAGCTATGGAATGCATCATCATGGACCTAATAAACAAGGATATAGGGAATCTCCAAACTCTGGATCGCACACAGTTTGGTTTTGTGAAGGGTAGATCATGCCTGCTCAACTTGTTCAACTTCTTTGAGTCAGTCACCAGAGCTGTGGATGAAGGCAGGGTGGTTCATACAGACTACCTTGATCTGGCCAAGGCTTTTGATACCATTCCCCACTCAGGAATCATAGAAAAACTCACTAAGCTAGGCATCAACTCCTATATCACTAGGTGCGTTGCAAACTGTCTCACAGATAGAACCCACAGTGTGAAAGTATCTGAATCCAAGTCTGTCTGCTGACCAGTCATGAGTGGAGTCCCACAGGGTTCGGTCCTGGGTCCTCTCCTGTTTGGTATATACTTCTCTGAGGTCCAGGACAACATGAAGGGACTCTGGCTGACAAAGTTTGCAGATGCTTGCAAGTTGGGAGCTATTATTAACTCACTCATTGATGTTGACATCCTACATAAAGGCCTCACTGAGACCAATGACTGGTGTCAGAACTATGGCCTTAAGCTCAATGCCAAAAAATGTCTCGTCATCCCCCTTGGGAAAAAAACTGTTCCCTTGAATACCAACATTGATGGTAGTCCACTGAACACAGAAGGCATTATAAGAGATCTGGGAACATAGGTTGACAGCAACCTCTGTTTTGACCACCACATTGCCACTGTGGTCAGAAAGACTTTCTATGTGGCACATTTCATTACAAAGGGTTTTGCATCCAGGAAGAAAGAGGTCATTATCTCCCTCTACTCTTCCCTCATTAGTCCACTCATTGAGTACAATGCCCCATTTGCCATGTACCTCACTAGACACCTGAAACAACTGTAGAGGCCACAAAAGTACTTCACAAAGTGGATACTAGGCCTTAAACACTTGTCCTATATGGACAGACTCAAAAAACTCTGACTATTCTTTGTCTCATATCGCCTACTTAGAGGCGATCTCTGGATGACTTGCAAAGCCTTGTCTGACCCAGATCTATTAGAAATGCTGCATCTAAAGAAATCCCAATCCTTCCACACCACATGCTCCAGAGACCTCAACCTCATTACCACAATCAACAAAACATGCTGCAGTGACAGGATGAAAACCCAGAGACGGCTCATGCTCTGGAAAAGACTTCCCATACATGCCAAGCAGAGCACCTCACTGGCCCTCTTCAAGAGAAATCTTGATGAGTGGATGGGAAATAGAAAATTCACCCTGGGGATCACTTAAGTGACTCTACTCGACAGATGCACTGGGAACTAAGGTCGGGTGGCATGATGCCAGGGTAATCCTATGGGCTAGGCTTCGAAAGGCTCCAGGTCCATTAGCCTAGTATACACCTATAAAACTATGAACCGATGTGGACTAAAGCTCTATGTGTTTGTATATCATTAGGACTAAGTAATGATGAAGTGTGTCTGCCAAGGCTCTATGTGTTTGTATATCATTAGGGCTAAGTAATGATGAAGTATGTGTTCCAAGGCTCTATGTGGTTGTGTATCATTAGGGTAAGTAATGATGAAGTATGTGTGCCAGGGCTCTATGTCATTGTATATCATTAGAGCTAAGTAATGATGAGGTATGTGTGCCAAGGGTCTATTTGGTTGTATATCATTATGGTTAAGTAATGATGAAGTGTGTGCCAAGGCTCTTAGTGGTTGTATATCAGTTTACTTGAATACATTAAGCAATTTCCATGTAATAAAGTAATACAATCCAGTAGCAATATTTAGTTTTGTTCAAAATTTCTTCCTAAAGTGCAATGCTGAGAAACATATTTGTGCATATGTTGACAAAGTTTTAGTGCATGCGTGATTATACTTTGAGGTGTTGAAGTTGGATAGTTAAGTAGCAATGCACAGTGGTGTTCAGAGGTGCACCCTGACAATCTTTTCACAAATAAGGAATAGAGAGGAAATGTTGTGATTGTGTTCTAGGGGCAAAGTTTGATTCAGAAATGAATTGTTGTGCTTTTCTCCCCCGCTTGTGTGACATTGGGTCGCAATCAAACAGGGTTCACTGCTGAAGGGAAAAAGTGAAAACTTTTATTGTGTCAGCTTTCCTTTGCACAAACAGCTTTAGTGTAAGGTGCAGCCATCAGCATTCTAGACACTTCTGAGTGGTGAAAATCTACCTGTTGCCTAATTTTCTCCGCGGTATAAGGTGTAAGCTGAGGGGGCTAAATGAAAAAAAAAAACAGAGGTGAAGCAGCATTCAATCCAGTATGCCAATCATTTTACACATATCCTAATTATGTGTGCAGGAGAGGATGTCTTGTGAAGTGTGGCCACTATGCTTCCTCATAGTAAGGACTGTAGCCAGATGATCTAAGATGAACCTTTTATACATCAGCCTATACAACTTTCATTAACCCTTTTTCTGTCAATGCACTCACTTTAAAAGGAATTATTGTGAAAAAACTGGGACTTGATTCTGGCTGATACTTCTGTTTGTCTAAATTTGGGTGAGAAACCACAGGTAACTTTCAAAAGAGGCTGTAACTTGAAAGCCTTACTTGAAAGACCAAATAAAAATATGTTAACAGTCCTGGGATGTATAAATGTGGCATATACCATTTTTGCAAGTACATTAAAGTTGGTAAAGGAATAACTGTCAACAAACATCAATTTAACATAACAAGTAGATTCCACTGTGAAAACAAAGGACTGATATACTTAGCTTTGTGAGATAAATGTGAATGTTTTTATGTTGGTAAGACGGAGAGACAGCTAAAACAATGCAATTATGAGCACATATATAATATAGGGAAACAAAATCCTATTAATGCCTTAGTCAGACATGTCAGTAGCAACCCAGGACACACTTTTTTCATTTGTAGTTTTAGAACAACTTCTCACAGCCATTCAGGGTGGCCCTTGGTCATTGCTGTTGGAAGAAAAGGAACTTAACTGGCAGCTGGTTTTGAATGCTTCCAGCTACCTAGTATTAAATGACAACTGCAATGTGAAATGCCTTTTAAAACTTAAATCTTTAGAAAGATGATTTTTAACTATAGGTTTACATAGCTACATATGCATATAAATATTTAAACTTTTTTCATATGTATATATATATATATATATATATATATATATATATATATATATATATATATATATATATATATATATATATATATATGTTTTTCTACATATATTTAAAAGTGTTATGTCCTTTTAACAGAGATGGGAAGTGATGTCTTGTATTTTTTGCTATTTAAAATATGTAATTTCCTATATACCTTGTCTGATAAAATTTGCTTATTAGTGGCAGATGAAAGCGCTAACCATTAAACAGTTTGTCTGTTGGACTTGCTGATTCTGCCTCTCTTTTTTGATTTTTACATGTTCCACTACAGCTTTGGAAGACATAGTGTGAGTCATAAACATGAAACATTATGACGTGCATGACTGCCTCAGTCATGTGGGTGACTCAGTGGATTGAATGAGTGACACACTAGTTCAGGCAGTGTCTGTGATGGAATGTCTGCTGGAGGAGGATTGGCATCCATCTGTCCATAGAGTGACAACATCCTCAGGTGTTAGCCGACCTGGCAGTGCCAAATCCCACTCCCATAGTAAAACTAATTCCACTGCTCTGTCAGTGATTGAGGTGTCCAGCCAGGTATTATAGGCCTCTAATTGTGGTCTTGGATGTAATCATGAAGAGAGTTCATTCAACAGATATCACTCATGTTCAGGTAGCGCTAGCAACTTCAAACCGGGAGTGTGGAAGTGGCAGTGCAACTCCTGGCAGATACAGTTTGCTTGGTTAGGAGCAATGACACTGAACTGACAACTCTACCATGCATGGCTCACATATGTCTGACATGGCAGGATGTAGTGCTAGCACTGGACTGGATTGTGTTCATGCAGACACACACACACCTACACACACACACACACACACAGACACACACACACACACACACACACACACACACACACACACACACACACACACACACACACACACACACACACACACACACACACACACACATGCAAATGCATGCACCTGCATTTCACTGACAATACTGACCCACGCACATGGAAGCTAGGAATACCTTAATGTTAATTGGGATATATCTCCTGTTAGTGGCCGTGAGATATTTCCTACTTTACTGAATGTTCTGTGTTTCTTACTCCCACACACTCACTACTTTGGTGTCAGCCTTGGCCTACTACCCCCCCCCCCCACACACACACACACACACACACGCACCTATGCAAATAATGATGACTGTGCCATACCCTTTGTTCATTTGGGTTTGACTTAGGGCTGTATATATATATATATATATATATATATATATATATATATATATATATATATATATATATATATATATATATATATATATATATATATATATATATATATATATATATATATATATATATATATATATATATATATATATATATATATATATATATATCTGATGCACAGAGTGGATAGCAAAGAGAGTCTTTCTCTATATGTTAATTTTATGCAAATGTATTACATATGAGGATGTTGGATGTTTTTGTACATACTCATTTTGGAAGGCTTTGTTCAGTTAGTATTGTAAGTCATGCATTCAGACCAATGATATCGCATTCTTGCTTAATGCTGTACTTGTGAAACTGTTGACATAATTGTCCTATTGAGTCTTTTGTGTACAGTGGGTAAGTCATTGGCTTGGTGCCAGTTATTGTTTACAATGTATAGCTGTATATTGCTAATATCATTCCCATAAGCCAGTAATGTCATTGGTGGGCACCTCGCTCAGGTTCTGAGTGAGTACATTTATGACTAACAGTATGCATATATGTCATTTATGTTTATCATCTTACACATTCGTCCGTATACTACATGTTCCACACTTACCTTGACATTACTGCAGTTACAAGTTGTGCATTTTGGAACTGTCTCTGTCTGATGCTATCTGTACATAGCACTGCATGGGAAGTAACGTTTTTGGACATCAGATGGCAGTATCAGTTTTAATATCTGTATGTGCTTAGCTTGTTATGTGTATTCTTTCACTGTGTGTGCATGCTATCATTTGCCTCTTAGCTGCTGAGTGTTTGTGCTAACCTTTGACTCTTAAGTGGTGAATATGTTTGATACCCTTTTCCTCATAGCCAGAGCAAGGTCAATGTTGTGCATGCCTACATCTGCTGGCTCCCTGTGCAGCTGGAAGTTTTCCATCAGAATCTCTGTCTATATGTTCTGGAGGTGCTGGCCCTGCCTGTGGTCCAGGAATGTATGATCCTGGCCCAAGCTTTCCCTGTTCCAGCTGGTTCCTCAAAATGATTTGTGCAACATGGCACAGACTGTGAAGATTTTTGTGCAGGTGACTGGGTCATAATACAGTGTACCCCTGATATGTCTAGACAGCAGAACCATGACTTCAGCATGCCAAACACACACTGTACAATGTTTCTATTTTGAGCATGGGCATCTTTGTATCCTTCTTTTGCGGGTGTGTGTGTGCATTTCTGAAGGTGTTATGATCCACAGTTCCATTACTTAACCTGAATCACCCAGTAGATGACATTGTGGAACATCATTCATAGCAAACCTTGTGTAAAGCTGAAAGGTGTGTCAAATGTGTGAGTCATAGCAACTACCTGGGTTACCTGCGCACACATTAAGAATGATCTCTTGGGTATTACAGACAACCTGACAGTTGAGTGAGTAGAACCCCTCCCTGTTGATGTATGTTCATCTATGTTCACCAAGTTGGCCTTTTATTTCTATGTTAGTGCAGTCTATTGCCTCAAAACTTCAGGGAAGTGTCTTACAGCATAAAATCCCTGCATTATTTTTGCTCTCTCCTCTGGTGCACATGGAAAATAGATCTACTCCCTTCCATGTCCTCTCAGCTGACTTGACCCTAGAACCCTCACTAACCCATTTCAAAAACAAACTCAAGAAATACTTCAAAACTCATTGGTTATGTCCTTGCACTAACCCCGACTAGTGACCTCTCTCTTTCTTAAGTGCTTTACTTTCAACTACTTCTAACTTTTTCTACCACTCCATTTCAGGAAGGGTCAATTGTATAACTGCTGCTCAGTGCGTCTTAAACCTGAATGTAATGTTATGCATGTTTAACTTTGAAAATAAAGTTATGCTTTGTAAAGTGTTTTATAATAAGTACTATATGTACTAAATGTTGGTATTGCGTATGACTGTAATCTGCTTGAAACTAGCATTTACTAAATGTTCGATGTGTATTATTATCTTGGAACTTTTCTCCCCGGGCCTCCGCTGAAAATGGACATGTATCCAGTCGGACTATCCCAGTCAACAAATGTAAAATAAATAAATAAAATGAAATAAAATAAATAAATAAATGTTGTAGCATAGTATTAAGACATTGGTATAATATTCTGTATGCTGAGGCCTGTGCCACCACTAGTATATCCCCTGTGAGCCTGTGGAAAGTACCAGTAACTAATGTCCTTAATGCTACATATGCATTCGTTTCCACTGGTGTAGGTTCTCCTCAATTTCCCCCGGGTCTGAGGTGGAGGCAGCAGAGGTTGCAGAGTTCTTGTAGTGTTTCCCTATCAATCCTGTATCCCTATAATATGTCAATATCATGCAGTCCATGATATGTTAAACGGGGTCTGAATTCCCTTCTTCTCCTTGGTCAAGGTCTATCAGCAGTAGCAGAGTAGATCTGAGCCTGTTGCACAAACACATGCAAGTGAGCAGTAGCAGCCCCTGACATTGCTTTTTTCTACATGTGATGGTGGCTGTACTCCAGTAGGTTTTGGTGTTCACGGCAAAGAGCTACATTGCTTTATAGCTTTCTGTATGGATCCACTATCTTGGATTGTAAATTAGCATGCAATTCAGATAGTTATGCTTTCATTAGCATTGTTTGGCAGCTCTATACAACGTGTACAGCTGTTTAGTGGATACAAAATTGCACACTATTTTGTGTGTGTGTCATGCTGCAACAAACATACGATACCAGCCCGGAGGGTAGCCATTCATGAATCCAACCCAAAGTGTATACCAGAAGTCTTTTTTTAAATAATGGCAATTTAAGTTGTAGCTGCGTAACACTGAACTGTATGATATCAAGGTTTGAAAATGATTTTGCTCATTTCAAGCATGCAATTTTTATTACCAGGGAGCCAGTAAGCCAGTCTGTCACATGTATGTTGCAAAACAGCTGTTGCTTGCAAACTCAAATGCATAAATACTAGTCCATGAGAAAAAAAATGACTGTACAGATGAGCAGCAATTTAAATTGCCTCTTAAACATGGCATTAAATTCAAGGACTATCCTCAAATGAAAAACATTTATTCCATGCAGGGGGCCCTTTCATTCACATGATTTCTGAAATCTTTCTGAAACAGTTTCATCCTAGCAGTTCTGGTGCAATTTCCCATACCCCAGCGTAAATCCATGCACTTCTGCTATATCTGATATATTATTACCTGTAAGAATGCTTTGCACACGTAACCCTGCAGACACTTCAGTTAAGTAAATCATACTTTCTTAGCAAATGCTTAAACAACAGCAAATGCATTTATAGTCCACAAAGTCCTGTGCAGACATAAGAAATTATTTAAATGCCACATTTATTACAAACCAGCCATGGTTAGATACACACTATCAAATGCTATTTCACCTTGGACATGCTCTGTTAAGCACTCTAAATCTGTTAAGCTCTGCAGAACATTAGGAGTCTTTGTGCTTCATCCTTCTCATTACACCAAAATCAGAAATATTTTTAGTAAAGACTAGCTGCAGTTAGCAGAGCTATTAAGTATTTAAAGTCATCCATGCTTCAGAAAATAACACAATAATTTGCAATAAAATAATGCAGTAATGGACATTTATGAACTATATAATTTCATTTACATTCTCCTATTTGAAAATAAGCTTGGTCCTCGCTGCTTCCTTTTGGAAAATAAGTGATACTTTTGTCACTCTACCTTGTATTAATTAAAGCATTTTCATGTTACTATTTACAGTATAGCCAAGATATAATTCAACCTTAAATTAACTAAGTGGTAGACATACTGAGATTTAATTGATTGCACTTGTATTTTCATTAGCCTTGCAGCAGCCTAGGTTTATCTGCAGTTTTATAATTCAAAGAGCAGTTGAGAGGTACTATTACTAATGCTGAGAGAGTTGTTATGGGAATTTCATAATTCTGACATTCTTCTTTTAATAATGCAAAATATTAGTCAGAAAGAATGGATCATTTCAGTCGCAAACTGACAAGTGAATTTAGGTCACTGAAAACTTTTGTCAGAGTAGGAATAATAAGGTATGATTAATACACTTTTTCACTACATAACACTAAAGCAAATTATGCTTGTATGTGAGTCTTTAACATTGTACATGACTACTCACTATGACTTAGTGTTAATGAAGGAAACATGCAAACCTTTGTTCAGTATATAGGGCTACAGATAAGAAATCATTCAAAAGGACCAAATCTCTCATTTTAAGGTTTTGACTCAGCTTATGTATTCTTTTTCATTTGTGTGAATTGTGTTAGTTTTACAAGTCATATGGTGTTTAGAAAAAAAGTTGCGTACAACCAGATGAGATAGAAACTATCTCTGTTAATTTTTCTGTTGTGTTTCTATGATTTTCTGTTTAAATGTCCAGTCACATTAGATGTGCCTGACCACAGCTTGCTAGAAGAACGTTTTTTTAGACATTACCTGTTTGTACACAATACTCTAAATACAGACCATGAGAAAGGAATTATGTGTGTGAAAATAAAAAAAAATGTATCATATATTTAGAAAATGGTATGAAGACAGAAAGAAAAAAACAGAGTAACGCATTTACCAATTGTAGTTTGCTAAGTAATGAAGAAATCTGTTAATTCCATACTCAACATTCAAACCCACACATAAATAAATTCAGTCATGTTGACCTGTGCTTGATTACTGGAATTCTGGCATGCAACCTGCATGATTGCGCTACTCCATTACGATAAAATCATTTGAGATCTTACCTGTTAATAGAGTTTTATATTTATCAGACCTAAAATGATTAATGGAAACATAATAAAAACCTTCATTTATATGCTGTAAGGTTTAAGACATACACAATGAAGATATGTTAGATATGTAATTGGTCAAGTGGTTAGGAGAGTTTCTACCACCGAGAAGTAAGAATAAGGCTATATGTAGGAAGACAACATGTTAGGAAACAGGAATACTGATATTTCTTGAAAGTTGGTAAATGGCATGTTTTAGAATAAACTAACATTACTGATTTCACTCTGATAGCTAAGTATGACTTGCAGATACACTGATAGCTTAGGTAGTTCAGAGACAGAAACAATGAGCAATACAAAGCTTTCAAGATATGCTTTAAGCCACAGCACAATCCAATTTTTCCCCTTAGAAACAGCATTTGGAAGCCAGTCCGATGCAGAGCAATAGCTAATGTATTGCACAAGGAATGCAGGTGAAAACAGTGGAGCATTAATGTCTAGCTGATGTACAATGATAGGGGATGGGTTATCAAATCAAGATTTTATAGTTTTGATATTGACAGTTTCAAGAAGAAAGTGGATGACATGATCAACAAAAAAAGCTAATCTGCTGTGTAGAAGCTCTTTTAGTTAAGTCTGATTTATAAGGTAACTGATGCAAGGTCAAAGTGTAAGTGATCATATAGCTTCCAAAATCTTATGGAGTAGGTCATTGTAATTCTTTCTCTATCACTAGCAGATTTCCCCATCTCTTTCTGTAGGCTTCATGCAATCTTCAATCAATCCCTAGCAACCTGAGAAATATGATCTCTGCAACATATTCTAAGGTATACCAATGGTATATCTCATGTGGGAGTTGACTATTAGCTATTCTCACTAGACATCCACTCCATTCGTCTCCTCAAAATCTGAAGCATCAGCACTTGTGCTCTAAACTCCTTGATATTGCCAAGTTCTTTACTATGTCATCGAGAAGAAATTCATCAGGCTTGTAATATAATCTAATGCCATATACTTTTATATTTGATTGCATCACTCGGTCACTATTCAAACTTGTGAATTGATGAGGATGAAAACTTTGATTGACTAGTAAGCTAACAGCTTCATTATATGAATTATCACTCAGTTCAGCAACACTGACCAGTTCAATGACTGTAACACTGATACGGCAAAATGTATCTATTGGGCAATTTCCTGGTGCCATCTGTCATAATTCAAAAACTCAAGCTCATGGTTCTTAAAGCCCTTCACAAAAAGCAGCTGCTTACTTTCAATCTAAAGAGAAAAGCCTACTCTTTTGTGGGATAGAATGATGGTCTCTGATCTGCAGCTGTTGATTATCATCCTTATCACTTCAGTACATTCCAGAGATTGAAGTAACAAAGGTAGATTACCTCCAGACTGTGCAACAAAAATCATCAACAAGAGGGAAAACATGAATTACCTTTGATAGAGCACTTTTCTTCCTTTTGTTCAATTAAATTTAGGGCTGTAAGTCCACATCAAAGTTCCATTCACAAATACAAAGACTGAATGCATGCAGTAGTGGTCTGGCAATCCTTTTCATTCTAAATCCTGGTACCATACATTCCAACATATATGTGAAATATGCATTCGCCATGTGCAGAAATCACATGTAGATAACAGCAGAAAACTTGCACCATCCCTCTAGGAAAAGATTTGTTACATGGTGCCTGGGCCAGGCAGGAAACAATATCATTCCTCCTGAATCTTGGGTTGATCTTTTGACAAGAGTCTGCATTACAGCACATAGACATAGCATTTTTATTGTATTTACTTATTTATTTACTATTTGATAACTGGGTAGGTGGATTGGTCCAGAGACCCTTTACAGCCATGACCAAGGCAAAGACAAAAACAGTGAGTATATTAAAATGTTAGGCATTTGCAATACACTTACAGATCACTCTAACATTAGTTACTGTTACTTTAGATTATACAGTGATATACAGTTCACAGATTGTATGGATTATGACTAGTTCAACTAAACATAGCTTAGCAGTAAGTGTAAGTGTTTGGTTGCTATAATTATCCAGTGTCTCCTACAGTATACAACTTATGCTTCCTTAAGGAGTACTATGAGAGTATATTCTTGCTCCTAGACAGAGTTCTCCTCACATCTGATATTACCTGGAAGTTATTTCCAGAGAGTTGCACCAATTCTAGAAAATGGTCTTTAACTAATGACTCATCTAAGCAGAGGATGGTTAAGTAGGACTGAGACTGGCTATGTATTCTTCAGAGAGTAAGACGGTTTCCTAATTGGGAACTTTCTTTTTAAGTGGGAGCAGTACCCAGCATTTAGGATTTTATACAATAGGGTGGTAAGTAAGCAAGTATCTCTTTTTGTTATAGGAAGGTAAAAAGGCCCAAAGGGAAAAATCTATCCATAATCGGAATACAGTCTCCTGTGTACCTTTTCAGAAATATAGGCTAACACAAATTGGATACTAGAGATGCAATTCAGTGATTTCTCAATAATATTGAAAAAGGTGCAGCAAGTACGACAACCCAGCACTGTCTAGAGACATTAGTTCCAGATAAATCCCATATGTTTTTACAGTTTTCTTCAGTGTTATATGATGTAGTAACTTTGTCAACAGAAATGACCCAAACCCATGGAATGTTTTTGGCAGTGCCTCCTTAAAGAAAGACATGTCCATTTGGTTTAGAAGTTCTTCAAAGTATTCCTTTCGCATCTTGACAAAGTCCAGATTCAAGTTGCATTTTTTATGAGGATGGCCTAAGCAATGTCTCAAAAGGGGAGTAGCTAAGAATTCTAGAATTGCATGCCAACAGTCAGAATATGGCCCCATCCTCCCAGAAATGTAGCCTCTCCTCACCACAGAAAATGAAATTCTAGCAAATCTCTATATCTGTTTGCACATAATATGTTTTTTAAATATGTTCAAAGTGATATACATGTTGCTTTTCTGACTACACTGACGTGTCTTCCCCCACAGTTCCCTCTGATGGTTTGCTATAGCATCTCAGTGTCATTTTACACAGACTTTTCAAAATGATCCAGTGCTTACATATTTCCTTCTACAGCTGTTGCTTTCCTGGTCTGTTAGTACCTGTAGTAATACCCAGCAAAAGATTCAGTGATAGGAAAATGATTTTCCAGTGCAGTAAGGATGGGCAGAGAAGTTACCACTAGCAGGGTAGATGATCACAGGGAGATGAAAAGACAGAATGTCATATCTCTGAATACAAATAAAACAATTAAAAGTGACACATGGAAGTTACACATAACATAATTATGCACTATATCTACTATGCTATAAGCATAGTGCTGAACTGACTCCTTGTCTAAGAAAAAATGTACATTATGTCTGCATGCATTTTGTGTGGCAGTTTTGAAAGCATCTGCCTGGCATATACCTGATTCTTTGTATTAAATTAAATGGATCTGTTTGGTTAGACATTTTTTGTCAGCAACACCCTTGTTCAGAGAGGAAAAATTACTTAGATCACACTGAAATACATTTTGCAATTGATAATACCAAAAGTTTTCAACAAAATAGTATCATAAAATCTTCTAAATTTTTGAGATGGCTATGAATTGCTGTAATAGCCAAAGTCTTATTCTGTTTCACTACCACAGAGTAAAGATGGCGAGTTAGATAAGTTCTTTCTGAGCCACTCAAATAAAATTGTGCATATGTACTCAGACTCACATGCACAAACACACACAAAAATGCATGCACACAAATCCAAAAGGATGCATGCCTCATTTGAACAGAGCCCAGCATTATCACAAGACACAGATAACCAAATGTGCAGAGAGCACCTCCTAGGTGAATTAATGATTTGCCTGAATGGATGTCCTCCCAGCAGGCCATTAGACAGTGACCAGGCCACTGATAACAGCTATGCTAAGCTAAAACATCACATAACATCGGATTTTGAATAAGTTCCCTTCTAGATCTTACTGGCAACCCTATTAACCCATGAAACTGTTTACTTAGATTATGTCATGGTTACAATGTGACTCTCAAAAAACAGCCACTTAAAGAACTCTCATCCACCTTTTGTGGATCAGATGAGGAAATGAAAGCATAACTGAATGTGGTTAAAATTTTATCAGATTATACAAGAATGTCATTTGGTCTTAATAAATGTGCAAAGCATGTTTAAAGCAGGAAAGTCGCAGTACTAAGAAAATATCAATCTGGGCAAGAAATGTGATATAAAAGAAACTGAGCAGGAAGGAGTATACAGATTAGGAAATGATGAAGGAACTTCAATAAAACAAGGACAAATGCAAATAAAAACTCACTAAAGAATACTTCAGAATGCTAAAACTAATACTGGAAACAACCTTGACATCTAGGAATAAAATCTAACTTATACATTAATTTGGTCTTCCTGTTCTAATTTACAGTTTAGGGGTGGTTATCTGATCCCAAAAGGTACTGGATCAGTGGTACAGGAGATTATATATTATATATTCCTTGCTCTGAAGGAGGTATGGGTCTCCTCAAAACTGATTGCTTATATAGATCTGCAGTCTTCGGACTGCACACATATCTGCTGACCTCATCAGATCCAAACGTAGTGAAAAATTTGACACATGAGAAGAAGTCTAAGATCACCTCTGTGCTTAGTTTAGCAAAAGCATTGCAGTGTCAAGTGGGAATGGAAACCAAACTAGAAGTTAACAAAATCAGATTGCAATGAATGTGCCAAATAAAAGAAGGAATATAAGAAGAAGGATCAGATGATAAGGAAGAAATGTGGAAAAGGCATAAATATTGTGGCAAGTGTATCTATTGATCAGGATTTAATGCAGGAGTACTTAATGAGAGGTGAGTTGAAACTAAAAGATGAAAAGTTATTAATGGCAGTTTAGAACAGTGGAATATGTACATACTGTTTTCCAAAGTCAATTGAACATGTGGGAGAAACAAACAAATGTTGTTTTTTGTAAAAAAAGAACTGGAAATAGTTGTACATCTTGTCGCTGAGTGTGATTCACACGTGGCCAAGGGCCTGTACAGTGAAAGGCCAATAATGTGGCAAGAGTATTACACAGGAGATTGTGCAAACACTGCAATAAAGAAGTAGCTGAGAAAACTTGGAAATGTGAACCACAAAGCATTATAGAGAATGTATTTATTTATTTATTTACATTTGTTTACCTGGAAGGTCTGACTGGACACAGGTCCATTTGCACTGGCGGCCCGGGGAGAAAAGCTCCAAAATACTAAGCATGGAAATACAATACACTATAATATAATATAATATAATATAATATAATATAATATAATATAATATAATATAATATAATATAATATAATATAATATAATATAATACATGGGAGAAAAGTGAGAATAGCATACATATCAGATTACAGTGCAGTAGAAATTAACAAACAATAAAAGTTGGCAATTCATAAAGTACATAAATCAAATTAGGAAAAACTTTTTTTTTTGAATCAATGAGTACAAGAATAGGGATAGGTGATGTGAAGTATAGAATTAGATAAGAATAAAGTTTGTTACTGTAGGATGTTAGGTTGAGGGAACAGGTGATATTTGCAAGTGTTATAGAAGACAGATATTAGTACTGTAAAGTGAATATCAACAGATTAACAAGCTTTCAAGTGAAAAACTGTTGACCCTTAGCAGAAACCTTGCAACAGTGCATTGGTATTGCTTAACCTGGGGTGTTTGAGCAAAGCCAATGTTTTACCTAGTGGATTTTCAGGAATTTTTTAAATTGGATATTAGAGGAAGTAGAGGTTATGTGACTTGGTTGTAAATTCCAGTGATGAAGTGCACATCACATTGGATCATCCATTACTAGCAGTAGAAAAAATAGATGTGAGAAAAACAGATATATCAGTCCATGATTAAAAGACAAAAGTAGCATTGATCAAAATTGCTACATCTAGTGATTACAGTGTCTTACATACAGAGAGACACAAAGTCATAAAATATCAGAATTTGTAGGTAGAAATGAGAGCATTGTGGAAGAAGGATACCCAGACAGTTCCAATAACAGTAGGAACAAGTGGTCTAATAAAAAGGAATCTACAGTCATACTTAGATATGCAGCCAATACATGCAACTCCTTATGAACGCCACAAGAAATCCTTTCTCGACTGGACACATAGCAGGTGCTGCAAAGAGAACTTTTGGCAAATATCAAAGATGAACTTTAACTACACCCTGACTTACAGGTGAGTAAATTCCCATCATAGTATTAGTAACCCAAAAGGCAAATTAAGAAATTAAACACGTAGATCATACCACCACATGCTCTGCCTCCTGACACCCCTTCCTACTGTGTCATGCTTCACATCTTGTATGTAGTCCAAACCTCCTCATTACCACTCACCCATCCCATACCGCTAAAACCTTTAGCACAATAAATCTGGATAAAACTAAAAATAATGGAAGGACAAAGGCCAAAAAAGAGAAACAGATTTTAAATATTGCTCATATAACTTGGAAAGTGGTCAGAATAGAAGATATTTTATTAGCATGCATTTACTCAAGGATATGAAGTCTGAAATGCAAATGCTTGCCATTATTTAGTGACTTTATTCCTCAGTGATTTGCCAAGGGTGGCCACGGTGGTGCTGCAGTTAGTGTTGCTGCCTCACAGCAAGAAGTTCTCCAGTTCTATTCTCGGCTGGGGTGCCTTCTGTGCGGAGTCTGCATGTCCTCCCAGTGGTCGTGTGGGTTTCCTCCGGGTGTTCCAGTTTCCTCCTACATCCCAAAGACATGCAGTAGGTGAATTGGACACTAAATTGGCCCTAGGTGTGAGTGTGTGTGTGTTTGCCTTCTGTGGAAGGTTGGGTGCTGGGCTGGCAACTCGACACCGTAAAACTCCACTGCCAATCATGAGCGGACAGATGATCCACTGTGGCGACCCCTATCTGGGAAAAGACGAAAGAAGAAGAAGAAGTCCTCAGTGATTTGCCAGAAAAATACAAATTTTGTGAAGAACAGACCAAAAATATGAGGCAAAAATATGGACATATTGTGAAAATCTGGTCAGTTAACAGGTATGCCCCACCTGCTGTATGTATTATGTATGTGACCCTTCCTTATCAATCCAACCTTACTTTTGTGCAACCATCCCTTTTCATTCTTATTGTTTCCATTGCTAATTACCCTGCCCTCATCTCTGCATACCCTGACCAAGATGGGTTAATAAAAAATATCACTACTTGCACCTGACTTGAGTTTTATATATTAAAAAACCTGAAAAGTGATCCGATACAAGTTGCTATATATTTCAACAATTTATGAACATTGCAGGCTTAGCCATAACTTCCAGTCAGTCAAAGCAATTTCAGGTAGGAGCAATTTCATCAACTGATTTCATACTGGGCAAAAAATAGTGAAAGATGCTCATGTACTGACCTATTGAGCCAGTTAGGTTCATCCAGACTTAAACTAATCATACAAATTAAGTAAAAAGGTTACAAGTATAATAAATACCTCTTACACAATTGGAAATTTGTCTTTTAAACTTAATTTTTTTTCTGACACAAATGCTTTTTAAAAGGAATATCAGCTGAGCCCCTACCTGTATTTATCAAACAATAGGCTATAATGTTTTTAACATTTCCATGGTCTCCATTAATACTTAGGATCCATCTTAAGCACTTTTAGGAACCATCAAAAACACTTTGTTATAACAATAGACAGTGGAGAACTGCTATTTTCCAAATTAAATATGTGTATGAGTCATTCATACATAAATCCAAATCATTTAGATCCAGCTTACATGGTATCATAGAAAAATGAGCAAGCCCCATGAGTCACATATATAAATAATTATAGAGAACTTGCAATACAAATGGAGGTCATCAGGTTTGTAGGTAGCAGTCTTTTTCTCATTTTCATGAAGTAGCTTATATTTCTGTGTACTTGCTTGAGAGATAGCAGTGAATTGCACAATGCACGGTAGAGGCACCACTCAGGAGAAACACTATTTTCCACTTTTATCAATCTAGTGTCCAGGTCTAACAAAAACAAAACAAAAAAAAAAGTAAAAGAAAAGTTTTATCCAATGACGTGTTTGAATTTCGTTTTTGCCATTGCTCTAGTTTTGTCTTTGTTTATCTTGCAGCATGTTTCATTTCTGTTTTCAATGTCCTTATTAAATCTATAATTATTTGACACCTTACATATACCATGGGCCATAAAGCTTGCAGAAGGTATTTGCAGATAGTATGCCAAAGGAAGACTTCAGTGCACCTGCTGTGGATATGACTTCAAAAGACACTCTGAAGGCAATTAAAGCTAATAATACAGAGCTCACTGAAATCTGTGGCAAAAGAACAAAAAACAAGTACTTAAAAATGCAACCTGCTGTTAATGAGCTGTAACAGGCTGCAGTGATGAAAGACACTGTGGCTATGCAACCTAGAAGGCTGCCAACTAGAGTCAGACCAAGGCTGCAACTAAACCAAACAACTGGTGCAGGCTGTCTGCAACATGTGCGCCCCACACTCCTGTGCAGGCCCTGCAAGGAAACCCCATTACCTTTGAAACCGAAATGTGTCTCAATCTGGGTGTACTTGCATCTTGGACATTTTAGAGACTAATGAAGGATGCTGTGGGAGTGTCACAGACAGCTGCCAACCATATCTTGACAAAATTCCTGGAAGCGATGTGCAGCAAGGCAGATGACTACATACACTTTCCATCCAGTCTCATGGAGCAGAGAACTGTAATGCACAAGTTTTATAGCACTGAAAACTTCCTCCATGTGCTTGGTGCAATAGAGTACACACACATACCTATCAAGACACCAGTACATCCTGAAGTAAACCAATACATAAGCAGAAAGGGCTGGGCATCCATCAACTACCATGTTATTATTGCGGCAAATGGCAGAATAACAAACATCATAGCAACACATCCTGGAAGTGTCCAAGATGCTGCCATATGGAGGGAAAGTAGATTGAGGGCTGCCTTCCAACAAGGTGAAATACCTGAGGGAATATTACTAGGTAAGTACAGGAACATAGCTAGGATGTAAATAAAGGAAACTGCTCACAACAATATCCATTTTGACCAAATGTGTTTCTATTCCCCTCAACAGGTGACTGCATACTTCACAACTGTACAGATTTTTGCAGAATGTCCAGAATTTTGCATGACATTTCTGGATAGTTTTCTCATAAACTTGTGGTTTTCTGACAACTCATTTGCAAATCATTGAGGGTTAAAGTCAGAAAATAATGGCATACATTTGCGTTTCAGACTTCATATCCCCTCAGAAAATGTATGCTAATCCAAGACATATGAATATATCAGCTTTCTAAGTTTATAACCACGTTTAAAAAGTGTCCCTATTTTTGGACCTTTGTCCCCCATTATTTATGACTTTGTACAGATGTCTTTCTCTAAGAGGTTGAGAGATATACACTGTGGTTATTGTTAAAGTACAAATTAAATAATAAAGAACTTTACCTTTTGACACAGTCAAGAATGACACTTCAAGGTGTGCAAAGTACTTGTTTATTCCATAAACAGCAGTGGGAGACTCCCTGCTAAAATCTTCAGAATCAGTCTCAAGGAACAAAGGGAAACAGTTCATATATATACCTTTTTTATCAGCTACAGAATTTTGATGTTACATTACTTTTAGCAAATCAATGTATTTTAAAATAATTTTAGCCCACATGATTCTCACTTAGAGTCTGACGCTAACACTTCACAAATATGCATTTTAAAACACGAGCCACCTGTTGTAAAATTTATTGTCGTTCGTCTTTTTAACATTCAGTACCGGTCCACATTGTATCACGTAGAGCCTTGCAAGGATTCATCTCCCAGCCTGAGAAGGCCAGAG